>NC_051321.1:3530447-3532947 GCF_015220235.1 Choloepus didactylus | reverse complement strand
TGGTTGGTTCGTTAAGAGCTGCAAAAGGACACAAAAATGTGCGTCAGCTTAATTACTTTTATGCCATCCATTACTTGTTTATTGCACACTAACAAATAAAAGTGTAACCCTCCTTCTCTGCCTCTCTTGAAGGCAAGCACCCCTGGATGTGAGTTCTGTCTTAAGGAATAGATTTTCTCCCTTTCTTTTGCACATAAAAGCAACGATTGTTTCTAATCTATAATTAGACTGGAAAAAAGTCAAAGGGTGACTCAATATATTGTAAAAATGGCCGTGCAGGAACAAAGTTACAAGTCTCGGGGCCATACGCGGCAATCACCCCATCCTGATGTGAAGTCTGCATCTCACGGCACGGCCCACACTGGCTGGGGATTTATGGGAAACTGGCAATTATGACACATGTCCAGCTATTGCTAGCTTCAGATTTATCCCTGTGGTCCTTTTTTGTCTAGCATATTGCGTGAGCACAAACCAGGCAAGAGGAGCACTTGCTCTTTCAAAGCTTTAATAATCTGTGAATGGCTGACGACAGACTGATGGAGGGCACTATCACCCACAGCTGCAATCCACCAGCCTCGTGAAATTGCCGGCCACAAATAGTAATTAATCTTTTTATCCCTCAAATTGTAATTTTGACTATGAACTGTGCGTGGCCATAAATCAGCAGCACATGCGCGGTTGGAGTGCATGAATCACGCCCAGGACCCGTCCGGCTGCACACACTGTGTTTAACAAGCTTTATAAGGAGTCGTCGGGCTTTATTACGGCTCTGCCCGACTCCAACAAAAACCGAGCCCCGAGGCCCACGGACGCGAGTTAAGATGAAAATACTTATTAGAGTACATTACTTCTTGATGTAGATATCGTTTTCAGCGGAGGAACGCCACGGTGCACGGCGCAACATAAATCAGGGGGTTTTCTGAGACTAATAAGACCTGCCGCCATCTATTCATTACTCAGCCTGCAATTTGGGCCATCACTCATTAGTCAGCATGTAATCTGATGATTAACGCCGCACAACTCGGCAGGTTCACCGAGTGCAGGCAAGCACAAGGGCTGTGGGGCTCGAGGAGCAGGGCCAGGGGGCTGCCTTCCAAAGGAGTCTCCAAGATAACTGGGCACCATGATCCTCACGTGCTCGGGCTACTTCTGTTGGCACCTGCGGCGTGTCCCGCAAGCCCACGCAAGACGACACGGGCGCACCCAACTGCCCGACCCAAAGCCGAGGTCCACAGTATGATCTGACACTCCATCATGCATCCCGGAGACAAAGGCCCACACAGAATGCGAAGTAAGACATTTTCTTGTTAATAAAGCATTGATCCGACATATTGATTTTACATGACATGGCTTTGGCTGGGATTTTGCCCTCTTTTCTCTCTGCAAATAGTAAAGCTCTTCAGAATGCCCTGGCATATGTGACATGGCAAAATTCCTAACTCTCTGTGATGTAAATTCCATACGTGTAAAACCACTTCATAATCAGAACATTAATCATCGGAAGCTGTCAGCGTTGACTTGGGGGACAATTTGTCATGTGTCGCTGCCTGGGCCCAGACGAGGGTGTTGGGGAAGCGGGCGGCACGGGCCCTGGGGTGGACGGGACCACCGCTCCAGCCTCATCAAGTGGCTGGTCCATAAAGGACCAGATAAAGTGTTATTTCCTTGACTGGGGAACGAAAACGGTGGCCCACAGTGCATTTGTGACCCACCAGGGTTTCTCCTCTCTCCCAGCTAATCGCCACGACTGTTTGACTTAATGAATCCGCCCTGATGAAAGGTGATCAGAAAAGATAGATGGCCAGCCACTATCGATTTCATGCAAATTTGTCTGACAGGTGATAGACGCTGTAACGCCAGCTCTCCGAAGCTTTATGACTCATAATAACCATACACTCTCCTTCCGGGAGAGCATTTTCCAATGTTTGGGTTGAAATGATATTCTTAGATTACCCAAAATAGTTGAAAGTGGTATAAACCTGAGGGGAACCCTCGCCCCTCACTTCGGCCCAAAGAGCATTCAGGTCTTGAGTGCCAGGCCGAGAGTAAGATGGGCATGCCTTTTCAGGTCTGGGGGTGAGGACACATAATCGTGCCCTGCCCCGCAAGACCCTCGCCGCAGAAAGGCGGGCCAGGGCTGCAGCTCGGTTTCAAGTCTCACCTAGGCTCTGTTCGACTGGACACCTGAAGAAGACTGCACATATGAATCAGAGAGAAACAGGCTCTCTCCTCAAGTGACGGGGAGTGACACGCGCTCGCGGTTCCTCGAGGACTGTGTGGTCATCCAACGATCCCCTGAACCGCCAAGAGCAGCTGCAGAGTGGACTGGCTCCGGAGGGCCCGGCCCCCTCCCACCGTCCCCCGTGGAGCCGAACGCACGGAGCCCACTGCCCGTTGCCCAACAACTAGGGCTCGTCACGACGCCACTGGTAAACCCTGCACCTGGAGGGGAAAGCCTGAGACCCTCGGCACACATCCAATAAATTCTCGGTGTGTCGAG
>NC_051321.1:3502947-3527947 GCF_015220235.1 Choloepus didactylus | reverse complement strand
ATCTGCAGCTCCTTTTCCGAGGGACGAGAGCCGGCTTCCATTAAAGCGATGGGGAATGTTAAATAAGATATAGGATATTTTACCAACAGGGCTACCCAAACCCTGCCCCGACAGGCAGCGAGCCTTCCGTGTGCCTGAACGAACACAGGTTGTAATGTGTAAAAATTAAATAAAGTAAAATTAAATTGCTCAATACAGAGACGTTCCTCTAGAGGGTGTTAGTGACAAAGTGCTATTTGCTGACAAGTAGTTTACACATTAACCAGCTGAATCCAAGGGGGAAAAATGCCAATAGCAATTATATCACCTTGAGGTTATTAAATGTCCCACTGATAAGTAACCAGGTGAACCTGACCAGGTGACACTTGCTGCTGTGAGCAAACGATTGCGCAGTGAAGAATGGCTCCCAGCCCCACTGTTCCTCCAGACAGCTTTTCTTTCAAAAATGACTGTATAAAAAGTTGCATTAAAAATGTGTGGCCACAGAAAACAAAATTGATATTTGGCTTCCCCTGCACCCCGATACCTCCCCCACATCAGGGTACCTTTATCATCTCACCTCAAAAACATTATACGAAGCCTGCAAATGCCTGTTTTTTCCTCCCTTTTTTCGGCTTTAAAATGATGCTAAGTCCTCCACTTTATCATCAACTGTCTCCTCCAAGTGCATTTCATCTATAAGAAATTCAGATGCTCGGGAAATTAAAATTTCAAAGATCTGCTGCAAAAAAAAATCAATGGGGCGAGATCAATGCTCATAGAAATTTCATGAACTTTGAACTGATCTGGGCATGATGATGAGGGGTGGCTGGAATTTCAGGCGGCTGACGGCTCCTCGCACGGATGAAAAGCGGCCTGTGAGGGTGGGAGGAGGGCCGTGTTTCAGATGGGTTTCTGCTTTCATATTTTGTCTGACAAAAAATTAATTTTTAGTCTATTTCGGTAACAAGCAAAAACAGCCGAAGATGTCTATCTATCCATCCATCTGCCTTTCCAATCCGACGTGCTGTGCCCCCGCTTCTTAAGAGCAGCTAATGCTTTGCACATTAACGCCGCCACGAAATGAAATCGGTTCCCTTTGCAGCCGATTGCAGGTGCAAATTAATATTGTAAAATGAAGATCAATACATGGACAGGGCCAAATCAATAGCAGCTAAATTATTGCTGCGTTTTCCTCCTCATTCAAGATGAGTTGTGTTTTCCTCTCAAAGTCAATACTTTGCAGCTTTTCTCATTAATTTCTCAATAAATTTGGCAATGAATTTCAATCACAGAACTCGGCGGGGTGAGCCAGGCATTGTGTGGCTGGCGTGGGGAGCACGTGGCCGTGGGGGGCCCTGGGCATCCGTCACCGGAAGGTGCCAGGCCTGCAGGAAGACGTAAAGACCCAGAGTCCGTGTCTACCCTGGGCTGCCCCCCGTATGGTGCTCCCTGCCACAAGGCCCCCAGCCCCAGCAGGGGTAGCTGAGACCTGCTGGGGGTCAGCCCAGGTAGCACCCCGAACTTCTCCAGCCTCCCCTCCAGCCTGCTGAGTGTCCTCCTAAGAACGGGAAAGGTGCCACACTTGACTTCTAATTGGAAACCGGGAACCACCTCCCCGGTACCGGGAATTCTGTTCCGGTATTCACGCGGGCAGCCCAGCAGGGCCCGTGCGCAGGGACTGCATTCCATTCAGCGCCGGCTGGCAGCGGACGGCGGCACTGTGCTGTGACACCAGACAGAAAAGGGGACAGCTCATCTTCCTTGTTCCCAAAATAATACCCTTGCTGACAACTATTGGATTGCATTCAAACAATTCTGTTTACACACCACAAAGAATACACTGGATTGCAGCTTTTATAGCCACGGGGAAACGACACCGACCCCGCCCGGCCCCGGCAGAGGGAACCAGGGGACGGGCGGATCGGGGTCCCTCACTTCTGGGAGGGCCTCCTGCCCCTGGTGCTTTCCAGGCGGCGGCTCGCAGGCTGGGAGATGGCCCTGGCCATCCTGGAGCCCTCGTGTCCTCTCGCAAAGGCTGTTCTAGCACCTTAACCTCCATCTCTAAGTGGAGAAGAATACTGCAAAGTGAAAGAAGCTGGTGAATTAAAATCACTGTCAGCACAATAAAAAGATCCGGCGCAATCTAACGAGTTGTCCTTTTCTTGAAGGAAAAAAAAAAAAAGAAAAATTAAGTTTCCCTGGATTGTCAACCCTCTTAAGAGATTTTTGGGGAGACGGGGCTTAAAAACTAACCAGGAAACACATTCTGTGGGAAAGCAGCCCAGGTAATGGATTTGCACACTTTAAACCAGTGTAAGATTACACACACCTGAGGTAAGCAGAGAAGCAAGCGCTGCACAGTTCACCCCTGAGGCCGGAGGTGTCCCCGATTTGTCTGTGGACAAAAGCAGGCTCCCCCTCCAGTGCTCCCAAAGCCCACCCACTCCCCGTGGGAGCACGCTCCAGCGGTACCCGTGCCCTCCAGGGCTCTGTCCTCCTCCTGGAAGGTAGGACTGTGCCAGAGAGCCCTGCCACCCTCCCAGCGCCCACCCTACTGCGTGCACAGTGCAAAGTAGGTGCTCTTGACCATGGGGCTGCTTGAAAATAACAGGCAATGCAGAGGAAAGCCTGGCATTTTCAATTTTGAGACACAAAAGCGAACACAATGTTTCTCTCGTGTCCACAAAAAACTTGTCCATAGCAGCGCTGGGCATCCTGCCCTAGTCAATGCCCGTTGATGGGTCAATGGATAACAACACGTGGTCTGGCCACACAATGGAATATTTTTCGACAGCAAAAAAGAATGAAGCACCGATGCATGCTACCACGTGGACAGATGTGGCAAAGACCGTGCGAGTGAGAGGCGGCAGGTACGCAGGTCCACGTGCTGCCTGCCTCGCTGACGTGAGCTGTCCAGGGCAGGCAGGCCCAAAGTGACCGGAAAGCAGCTCAGTGGTTGCCTGGGGCTGAGGGGACCAGGGGCAACAGAAAGTGCCTACTAACGGGGATGGGGTTTTTCTCGGGGTGAAGAAAACGTTCTGGAGTTGGGCTGCAAAACTCTATGGACAGACTGAAAACCACTTAAATGTACACCTTATAGAATAGCTCAATAAAGCGTTTCTCACCTGAATTAGAATACATGTGCCAATGGTGCCTATAGTGAGGGAAATAGGTTTTGTGGTCTGAATGTTATTTAGCAACAAAGATGCTTCCAAGACAGTGAGATGGCTGAGGCAGGCTCACAGGCAACGGCCGTGGGGACAAAACCGAACCAGCTGTGGGGAGAGGAATGGGGTAGGGTGAAGGCTGACTTGGGATGAGGGGGCAACCATATTGCCCCTTTCAATTCTTAAACTCCTGGTTTTTTAGGCTGAAAAAGAAAATGCAAGTTCTAAGGCAGACCCCTTAAAGACGTCACCAAGATAAATGTAAATACTGACATCCCCCAAAGCAAAGTCCTTGGAACTCGGGACTTGGGATCATGTGTTTCGTGTAAAGTAGCCCTGTTTCCACGCGGGGCCCTCAGGTCCCAGGTGGCACTGGGAACAGAAGCCCACTACATCCTCGTCTGACCTTCCTTCCAGCCCCGCCAGGGCTGCGCCTGCCCAGCCATCACGCCCAACAGCCCCACAGCCCACCCGAGCACCGCCTCTCAGGGACTCTCCTATGACATCCCATCATGCCTCATCTGTCCCTTTGCCCATAGAACTTCACCTTTTCTAAAAGGGTAGTACACTATGATAGTCTTACTAATTTCTGTTTTATATCCTGTTTCATTCCCACAACGCCGGGCTGTAACTGTGGTGTGCCCATCAGGCATCTCCCGAGTGCAGTTTGGACAGTCGGGAGCTTCTGCACACTTACCATGGCCAGGAAACCACCGTGCACTGGACTGGCCCCCCGTGGCACCCACTCCTGCTCCCCCAAGCGTAGCCCCTGGGTCCTAGATAGTCCCCTCCCTCTTGAGTCGCCCGCAGTGTCTAGTCAAGGAACTGGCCCACACAGCACCCGGCAAACACCCGACATCAGGAACCATGGACCGATTGCAAACCACACCGACGGGGAGCCTCAACATCATGTCTCGGACGTGACCACGCATCTCAGAGGTTATTCCCATCAGCCAACATTTTCCAAGCACAGAGGAAAGAGAAGACAGTTGGTCCTGGAATTTGGGGTAGTGAGAAAGGGAATTTGCAACCAAACCAGTGTACGGTATGGGCGTTCCCCAACACAGCAGATCCGGTGGAATGTGGAGCTCTGTCCACGGACTTGTGAACATAAAACGCCAGCGTGCAGCTCCACACGGCCAAGGGCCCGCGTTGACCCCCACACCTCACCAGGAGGGAACCGATGGTAGCAACATGTTCTCCGCCTTTCGGTTCTGACGCCAAGTCAACTTCTGAAACAACTGCCGTTTACCCGACGGCAAGTACAGAGGCATCGTCGTGGCCGTTTTCAGTCTGGGTACACCGCAGCCTGGTGCAAGATGGCGTGACATGGTCACCTAACCACCGTCATCACGACGGCCCTTCGAAGCCAACACTGGGGAGCCCCTACCCCTGGCTTCGGAATGTGTTCAAAAGCCAAGGCCAAGGGCCCAAAACGTTACCTGGGATGTTTCTGCATGGGGAACTCGTCAACCAGAAAACCATGGAACAGGTCTTCAAAATCAGGAGTAAGAGCCATCATTGTTGCAAAAGCACCAACCCTGAGTGCCTGGGCCATGAGGGTGGGGGGACGCGGTGCCGAGGACCACCAGCCCCTCCATTCTCGGGTTGAGATACGTTGGGTCCCCATGAGACAAAGGGGGGGCAGGAGGAGGGTCCAGTCAAGGGGGTGAAAGGATGGAGAAGGAATTTCACCAAATCTCCCCAAATCCAACTGCTCAGTTTCTTGTCGTCAGGCTTCCTAGAGGGTCCTCCGATGCCTGGAGTGCGGGTGGCCTCGGGGCTGGGGGGCTGGGGGGCTGGGGGGCTGGGGGGCTGGCAACGCAGGCTTGGTCTCGCCCGGGTGGCGACGTGCAAGACATAAAAGGGGGCACGTCGAGAGAGCAGCACAGGGCGGCATGCAGAGGGTGGGGAGAGAAAGAAAGCTGCACGGCACTGAACCTTTAAGAAATCTCCTCCTAAGACGATTTACACCAACACTCACCGAACTCTGCTGTAGCCTGTCGTCTCAACGGGAGCCTCTGTGTTTAAAATTTAACACACTTGTGATGAGTCTTACGGCGCACATGTGCTCAGATCCCTTGTGGAACCGAGTTATCCCAAATGCTCCCTAAGAACATCCGAGAACATCTCTTTTTAGTGTAAACAGTCACATGTTGACTCAACACCCTTTCGTTTGGTTGTTTTATTTAAAAACCATTCTCAGGGAAGAAAGTTCAAGATCACTCATTTCGTATTTTCTACCACTAAATTAAAAATGGTCCAACAGATTCAAATGATCACTTTTTCAAAGTACTTAATAACGGTCTATGCTTTTTTGGGAACAAATGTGGATGGATGGGCCTAAAAACCTCCCGGAAACAGAGGTTTAGAGGGAAAGCACGATTGGCCCTTCCCTCCTGGTGCAGCCTCCCAGCTGCGTGGTGGAGACACGCACGTTGTCAACTCCCAGCGTTTCACCGCGTCCAGCCAAATGGGTCTGGGGAGAGGCCTGTGGCCACAGTGACCGTGGAGCCGAAAGAAGAGACGATAGTAATACTCAGCTCTGTTGCTCTTTTTCTGTGACCCCAGAGTGACCTATTTGACCCCAGGCCTGGCCAAGAGAACCACACTCTTCCATCTGAGGTTCTCTACTGGAAATCTGGGTTCTGATCTTCCCAACGTCTTCGTCTTTGGCCTACGGGAGTCTTTGTGTAAGTTTATTTTTACACGTTACTGTGACCCCTGCTTTACTATGCACTTCTCTCGTGGTCATTTTGCTGTGCTTTTGAATGGCCGTTCGCTCATTGTTAAGAGCCCCCAAAATGCCACACTCTCTCCCTTCGTCCCTCTCCACGTTTTCACCAACCTGGTATCGTTGCCGATCGGAAATGCAAACTAAAACCCCACGCCTGACCCTCTCCGGCCGCTCTGCCTCTCCCCCTCGCCGTCTGCCAGCTGGGGACGTGGGACCCTGCCCATGGCGAGAAGGCCGCCTGCCCCCTCGTCCACATCTCGGCAATTATTGCCGGAGACCCAGATGGCCCTGCTGTCCTTTTGGGAAGATGAATCGCCGTCTCCTCACGCCGCGTTTGTCAGGTTTGGTGCCGCAGAGTCGACACCTTCACCTTGACACGAAAACTTCGTGATTTATCAGCGCGTTGCTTCTCCTGGGTTCGCGCGGCCCCGAGAAGGACAGCCAATCGGAAGGCAGGGCGCGGATTTGGTCACAGCCACTTGGAAAAAAAATAAAGCCCTCTCTGATGACAGACAAATGTGTCTTGTTAGCAACAGCCCAAAAGCGCTTGACTTGTACTAATAACGAAAAGGGCACGCTGGTCACCGTGGGTCCAAAGACGAAGCACCCTGTCACCAGCCTGGTTGGGAAATTAGCAAATAATGTTCTTTTCCTTGATAAATGGGTGACAGTTCCCTCTCACCAATCATTTTTAACATTTTGATGCATGTCTATGATCCCACTGGAGGAACAGAAAAGTTTACTGGCCCTCAATTTTCAGATGATGAATGGAACTCTCTAAATGTGCGATTTCTGTATGAGGTATAGTTCATTTTAAGCAATTCTAGTAAATGGGTGTCACTGATTAGAACAAATAGGCTACTTGTGCAATAGCACAAACGGTGTCTCATGCTCCTGGCCGCCTTCAAGGCGGGAAAGAGGGGACGGCAGTGACCCCGGGAACCCTGGATCCCACTCTCTAAAGCTGCACCGAGCACAGTGTTGGTCACCTTGTCTTTATTTGGTTTAGTGCTGGGGCACGCTGGTGGGCACGACACAAAGCCAGTGCTCTCCTTTCCTTTGTGGCTCTCCCGAAGGGCCTTGGGGTCCTGCAGAATGTCCTCAGGCCAGGTGAAGGGGCACAGCAGGTGCATCACACCAGCCCAGTCATGGGCGATGGGGTCGGGGGGGGGTCACCTCTCACTGTCAGTGTTTAATTGGGTGACAAAAGCAATGGAGGGGTTGGGCCGGGAATAGAAGTAGTTTCATTTCCATCACAAATCCCCTGGATGTTGTCCCAGGGGATCAGCCTAGAGATGGCCTATGTTGGAGATGCACATTCTGAGCTACTCTTTGACGTAACCAGCTTGGAATACACGCCGAGGTGTCTCTCCTCCCGGGGATCCCTGGGGATGTGGTGGGGACAGACCTCCACTGCCACACTCGCACCGGTGGGTTTGAACAGGGAGCCCAGTGTGGCCGCCGGGGTGCTGGAGCGGCGGACGGACACTCGGCAGCCGGGAGCCAGGTCCCCTGGCGGCGGGCATCATCGGCCGCCCAGGAGCCCACAGACCGAGTAACAGAAAACCTTCCCCAATCGTGGCCCCCACGATTAAAGTATTGGGTTCTCCGTGTCTGTGTCTGCGGTTAGAAATTTATAATGGAAATAATCAGGTGGTTTACGTTTAAGGAAGGCATTAGCATTTGGTTTAGCATAGTAAAAATACTATGATTTGTGGGAGGCAATTAGGAATCATTTGCTCTGTGGATACAAGTAATTTGTTTGAAGTGTGCTGGCCAGAAGGTGGCTGGTTGTGCGGCTGTGGCTGAAGGGTGCTATCGACCCCGCGGCGGCACAGCGCTGTTGACAGGACCGCATCTGAATGCACGCACAACATCTTTAAGACACTTCAGAAACACGAGCGCCTTTCACAGCGTGGAGCAGAGTGGCGCTCAACAGCCAAAGCCCGCCAAGGAAATGATGGCACATGACGCAGAAACGGTGCACCTGGGGGCCACATCAGCACCCAAAGACGTGCTGTGCTGTCTCCCCTCAGCACGGCGCCCGCTTTAAGGCGCACTCTGACTTTCAGACATGAGACAAAACATAAATACCGTATCAGAAAGAGCACAGACAGCAGTGGCTGAGTGACGGTTTCACGAGCCTGAAACTGAACGCATGTCTGTGTGCAGAACACAATTGTCTTCATGTCCGTCCGGCAAATGTGCTGCAGACCTGGGACAGGCTCCGTGCGTCCGGCAGGCCCCCGTGTCTGCCCTGGACGTGTTTACTGTCGGCTGCTAGCTTCCTGTTTAGTGCCTGGGTTTGGCACGTTGCAAACAACATGCCAACTCCTGGTAATTTGTGATCTCTTCTTTAATTGAGCAAAAGAGATCTCTGAAAACAAGGACGGTCAGCCAGGCCCTTAGGTGAGAGGGGTCAGCACAAAAAGTTCATGGTGAGCTGAGCCCACTCTGACGTCAAGCCACTGCCACCCAGCTCCCAGCTCTAGCTCTTCTGTTAAACAGGAAACCCTCCCACCACGTGGACACTGAGAGCACACAGCAGCGTGCGTCGGCGGGATGACGTTTCACACTTGAAAACGTATCTGTACAAGTAGCTTTCACTATAACATAATTTTAGCTAGAAGCATTGGCATTCCAGTTTGTCTTAATCGAATAACACCGCCATGCTTATATTCTAATTAAAAAATAATTTCTTTTATTACTCTTAACAATTTGATGTGTTTCTGCTGGTGAAATTATGAATGTGAAACCACTCAATTGGCCTATGAGCCGAGTTTCTCAGGTAGGATAATCGGGGACTGTTTTAATTATTAAACAAGCAAATGATACACTATTAGACAAATATTAAAACAAGCTTTGTACTCAGTTATTAATTTGCACTATTCACTTTTAAATGCAGCAAATATCTCATTAATTTAATTTTAGGTGCCCACCAGTTTATATTGCATTTTACAGTCTAGAAGGCAATTTACTATTAACTGGCAATTACATACAGAGTGATTGTTAATTCTGCTCCTAAGTGCTGGCTGCTCGAAAATTGTTCTCTGTCTCTAATTTTTGACCTCCTTACAGCAGGGGTGAGGTACACTGGGAATACAAAGGGCTAGTACGGAGGAGCTGGACATGTCATTTGTGACTCATTCTTTTAATTCGCCGTGCTAATCAACTGAACTGCCACAGCCTCCCAAGGTAATTGTATCTTTAGAACAGTTGAAAGCAGCAGGCAAAAAGGCCTCGACGGATGGGGCCGGGCCGCCCCCCCTTCCCAGGGAGGGAAGCCGCGGAGCCTCTACTGGGGGTTGACTGATGGGGTCTGGTCCTGAAAAATCTGCTGTTTTCCACATCACTGTAAACAGATCATTTAAGTCTTCTGCAGGGTCCCCCCAGCCCCCAGCGGGCGGCCTCGCGGCGGGGAGGTTAAATGTTAGGGGGTCCCGGCAGCCTCCGGGCCCGGGGGACACTGATGGGAACCAGACGCCGGGGGACGGCCCCCTCCCCGGGGGGCTGCGCGCCCACGCTGGGAACCCCGCGGGGGCTGGCTCGGCTTTCAGCGGCCAGCGTAATTCCCAGTGATTATCTCGTTGTCCCCGTCAATTTCAGGGCGATGCAAATCAGACAGAAGTTTCCAGGTCAGACAGGTTACGACCTCACCTTTCCCCTGCTCCCGAGCCTGCCGAGCCCCCGGATCCCTTACACCGCGTTTGAAATGGATATTCCCGCTCATGATGGGGGCGGGGGGCGGGCGAGAAGCCCACCTCCAGCTGGGAGAGGCTGGACCTCGCCAGCGCTCACCGGACAGGGCCAGTGAACTTGGGCCCCGG
The DNA here is from genome assembly GCF_015220235.1 of Choloepus didactylus. Lineage (NCBI taxonomy): Eukaryota > Metazoa > Chordata > Mammalia > Pilosa > Megalonychidae > Choloepus > Choloepus didactylus. The sequence continues at coordinate 3,518,234 of NC_051321.1, read as the reverse complement.
GTGTGATGTCCACGGGTGCAAACGGGAGAAGGGGTGCCTGGACCCCGGAGGCCTGAGGGTGCTCCCACGGGTCGGTGACTGTGCTGACCCCTCCGCCCCACGGCCCCCCAACAGGGACAGCAACGCCACGGAGAGGAGGGAGCCACGCTGGGCCTGAAGGGGACACGGCCACGGGAGGTGACCACTGCCCCACGTCCCCGACAGCCACTGGCCCCAGCTGGTGGCTGCCCTGCCCAGTTTCCAAACGCACTTGCGCGGTGTCTGCTCGTGCCAGGGACTCAGAACCGAATTCCCTGCGGGTGGCAGCAAAGGAGGGACAGGAGGGAGGAGAACCTTCCCGCCGCCCTATTCTCAAAAAAGTACAAACCGATGGGAAGTCGCCACTCGTGACAACAGCCATGCGGTCTCCCCTCCGAAAGGCCAGTGTGCACCAAGAACTCAACTTAGGGGAGGGTCCGAGGAGGCACCGGCCAAAGCAGCCACCAAGTGTGATCTGACACAGGTGGTGGACACACCCCCCGTGCTACAGCAGGTCCGGAGGGTCACACACAGCAAGAAGGACGTGCTCCTGCACGGCACAACTGGCCAGGATGAGGCTACAGGCTGTGACTCAAGGGGCACCCACACAGGGCAGCAGGCCTGGCACGTGCCCGCCCATCCATGAACGATAAGAGAAACATTCATTCCTTTAAGGAAAGCAGGACTGGGCCGTGATTCCTACGGACCCCCAGAGAAACCAAATCCCGGCAGCCTCGGGTAGTGGACGCCCACTACCCAGGGCCTGACCCTAAGTCAGCCACATCACATAGGCTGTCCCTGGTCCCCACAAAAATCCCATGGAAGGGCCCATGGGGGGCTGGGAAGTGCCACGGCCGGTGCCATGGCCAGCAGCGAGCAGGGCAGGGCGGGCTCTGGCTCCTGGCACGGCCATGGCCTCTCCAGCCTGAAGTCCAAGGGCAGAAGCTCTGAGCTGGGTCAAAACTAGACTGACAAGGGGCATAAGCAGGAAACGGTCACGTGTGCATGGCTTGGGGGCAGGTCATGAAATGGGGCCCCCGGCCCCAGGTGGGTTCAGACTTGGCCCATCCCCAGGTGACCCAAGACCCTCCACAGTTCTGTGCAGCGCAAGAGCTGAAGTATACGTGAACATTCAAGATAGGCGCTGACTTTCGTCGCCCTGTTTTGATGTGCCCTCATTTTCTAATATAGCAGGGGCCTCGAAAGACGGAGGAGCCAGGCCCCTCTCCACCTCTGGGTCTTCCAAGGTGACCGCAGCACCTGACTCCGTGGGTGGGGTGGGGGCGGGGTCCCTTCCTGCTCGGTCCCAGGCAGCTCCTGGCTCCTGGCGGGAGAGAGCGGGACCCTCGGGCAGGGCAGGTTCCAGCTCTCGGGTCCCTGTGGGTTCTGACTTCCTTCCCCCACAGAGGAGTGGAGGGGCCCCGGCAGCCCACCCGGCAGCCCTGGTTTCTGGGAGGACCCCATCCCGGAGACCAGCTCTGCTCCCAGCACTGAAGCCGCTGCACCCCCCAGCCCCCCGGGGACCCCAGGTCAGCGTCACCCACTCAATTCACAAGCACCTTCAAGACCACAAGTAAACAAGAGCCAGAACTTGTGTCTTTCCTCCCCGTGGAGTGGAGAGGAGGCTGCCCGTCGTTCAGAACGTTCTCATATGTTACCACTCTGGGAGTCGGCTAAGTCTCGAAATCGAAATGCAAACAGGCCTCAGATGCAGTTTATTTATGGCATTTCCTAACAGCCACCTAAACGGATCTGTTCACCGAGCACCCGTGGGGGCTCAGCATCATAGAAAACCCCATAAGATGGCAAACACCTGTCCCTGCCGTCTGTGAGCAGCGTCCTCACAGAACATAGGTCCCCAGGGAGCCTGGGCGGCAGGAAGGGGCAGTGCTGGGGGGTAGACGGAGACCCCAGGCTTTGGAAAGAGAGACCCGGCTATAAACAGGAGGCCCCCGTTCCGGGCTGGGGGGCCCTGGGCACATGCCACAACTTCCCTGAGCCCCGTTTCAAAGGCAACCGCTTCCCAGGGCAGCCGCACCGAGTGACGAGGCGGGCACGGGGCCCTCTGCACGAGCCCGGCAGGCGGCACCCGCACTCACCGCGGTTGCGGGGTGGCGGTGTCCCCGACCATGCCCCCCGCCCCCACCGCGGTCAGGAGGGGCAGGGCCCGGGACCCCACGCCGGGCAGGGCCGCACCTGTCCCGGGCAGAGAGGGCACCCCTGACCCCCGCCCCGCAACCAGGGGGCCCGGGGAGCCCCGCCCCATCCGCCCCGCAGAAGCAGTTACGGTAAACACTGGAGACGCGCACTCACCGGTGTAGACAAACCGCCCGGGAGCGCCTTTACAGAACTGCTTGGATTTGTAGGACAGGGTGACCTCGACGACTCCAGGAATGTGTCGCGGTGGGGTCTGCACTCGGATGGCGTGGGGTGTGATCAGCTACGGAAACCACACGGACAGGCACTCAGCGGCGCTGGCCAGGAGGGGCGGACACTGGCCAGTTGGGCATAATTACCAAAATGAGCACAAATTGGACCATCGTCTCGGAATGCTCCCTCCTGGCTGTCAACCAGGGACTCAGGATCTGCAATGTTCTTTAAGAAAAATATCTGCAAACGATCCCGGGTTTTAGTTTGCAGGAAAGGCCACAAGGCATCATTCATATGAAAATTGCCACCATATGTCTCCCTTACCCGCTTCCCATGGTTCTAGCATTAATCGTTCGGGGCGTACGCAGGGACCTCCTAGGGCGGGTCTCAGACCCAAGGGTGGGGCGGGAGGGGGCTTGCCTGCCGTCGCCCACTGGAGAGCCCACTGCCACACATGAACCCTACTGGGGGGCAAGGGGGTGCTTTGGCAATAGATGGCTCGGGGCGCCCCATGTCCAGACACCATCCCCGAACACAGCCACCGATGGAAGCTGCGCATCTCGCAGGCTTACCTCACTCCACACCAGCATCGTCCCGAACACCACTTGCAGCCCATCAAAGAAGTTGTCTCCGATGATGATGACGGTGGCTCCCCCCGTGGTCCAGCCTTCACTGGGACTGATGGCCTTGATGCAGGGAGTCGCTGCTCACACAAGACAGAGAGCGGACCCCTGAGCGCCGGACCCCGACGCCGGGCCGCGCGGCGGGGAGGGCTGCGCCGTCTCTCCGGGCGGCACGCAAAGGGCAATCGGAGATCAGCATGTTGATGTGTTTAAAGCAAACTATTAAATGTTTTATAAAGCAAAGGCCCAGCTGCGGAATACTAGTGAGCAAGAAAAAAAAAAAACGGCTTGATATAGCAAATTATGTGTCAGGGCAAATATGACTATTACAAATGATTAAGCATCGCATGCACATGGCATGTCGATTTATCTGCTTTGCAGTACAGATCTAAGCAGAGTCAATCAAAAGGTTGTTGAGGGAGATGGGAGAGCAAATGCCTTGCATTTCGATTCCTCATAAGCAGCTAATTGGGTTGGGTTTTTTCATCCGCGAACTTTGCCTTTTGGTTCAGAACTTCATTTTCCTCTGTCACTCCACAATTACTACTTTTCACTTTTCATCAGGAAAAAAAAATCAAAAGCACTATATTAATACTTTTGTCAAAGGTACACATTTTACATCTAGTATTGTTTGTCGACCGGAATCCCCGCACCGCCGGCCTGACCTCCCTTTGTCTCCCGAGTCCTCGCATTTGCATGAGTTTATTACGATGGTGCATCCAGGCGGGCACAGGGGCAGCCCCGCTGCAGGGGACGGCGGAGGGGGCGGCCGCAGCCTGGGGAGGCCGGCGGGAGGCCCAGCAGGCCACTGCCCGCGAGTGTGGAGGCCAGGCCGGGCCGCGGGCCCAGAGAGGCCAGCTTTGTTCTGCGCTTTGATCAGCCCTCCTCTTACATGGTGCTCGCAGACCTTCATCCTGCCTTTGATGGTCCATGATACTCAGACTTCCACGCACAGGAGCAGCACCCAGGACCCACGCCAGGGCTCTGTCCTCGGGCCCCCGGGTGAACGGGCACCTGGGCACTGGCCGTGCAGAGGACGGGCAGCCTGTGCCATGACACGATGAGCCTCCAGGATGCATGCCTTGCTGATGCTGTCAGGCAACACCACACCCCAGACTGTGGGAGACTCCAGCCTCGGTCCTGCCCCCACCAAGCCCTGGACACCCCAAGGTCAGGAATGCCACCCCCTGTGGGCATGGGGGGGTGAGGATGAGCCACAGAGCGAGGGTCTCCACCCCAGGCCTGTGGGCACACACTCTGTTTGGCACTCCTCCACTGCCATGACCACCCTTCTGAATTTCTGTCCAAAAAATAGTCCTTCCACTTGGTCAACCAGCGTGGCTCACCCCGGCTGCCCCCCAATGCCCTGGCTTTGCTCCCCCATAGCTCTGTGTCTGGAGAAGAGCACAGCCCACAGGGCACTTTGGGGAGCTTTTCCACACCGTCCCTCCTACTTGAGCCCTGGGCAGTGTGGCTTCAGGTCAGGCCTCCTCTGGACCCTGGGTCTGAGCCGATGGCACGTGTTCCTAAGTGGGAGTTTTCCAGAAGCCTGCGTGCTATGCCTCAGCTTCCCCGGCAGGCCCAGGCAGCTCTGCAGAGCCGCGGAGCCGTCTAGTTAATCACCATTAGCTCTTGTTGTTTAGCACGAGGCAGGCCTGCCACCCCTTTTGTTTGCTTTGCTGTCGGACTAGAGGGGGTTATATTTGCTCACTCCACGGCTATCTCCCTCCACAGCAGAGGCGCAGAGCACACACCGAGAACTTGCCCTTAACTAGCACTGTTGACTTCATGCTAATAAGTTCATACAAATTTTCATTTCTGAGGCTTCCGAATGACATTTGCTTTTCTTAATTGCATGGAGAGCATTTGAAAAGGATCAGCTCTCTAAAGACTGACAAGTCTCCTCCAAGGGGGTGACCTTCATCAGCACAGCCAATTATGGCAAATAATTCACAAAAAAAAAAAAAAAAATTACAGTAAACAAATTTACTTTGGAGGTGAGAAAAGAAAAAAAAAAAAAAAAAATCCAGGATCTACTGCGTGCACAAGAGGCTGCTGTCTGGCAGCTGTGGCCCAGTGGAACCCCACATCGTCTCGGAATTTGTGGTGCTTTTCAGCAGAAAGCAAGCTCGGGGCTGCCTCGGCGTCCGCAGCAGCCGAGAGCCATCTTCCTCCTGCCTGTATTTGCATACATTTCAATGCACATACAGAGAGAAACGTGTTCAGTGGGAACCATGGCAAAATGAATTACACAGACAGCGTTCGAGATCTAATGATATACGTGCACCACACACTCAAGCAGATGATGGGAGCTGGGCACAGCCGCTGAGGACGGCAGAGCCTGGCTGGTGTGCTGGGGAGGGGGAGCCCCCCTGGGTGGGCCTGGTTTTGCTCCCTCGCCCTGTTCTGGGAGACAACCCTGAAGACGGACGCAGGTCTGTGGGCTCTCCGTGCAGCCCAGCCTCCCGGGGCCCCGAGCTGCCAGGAGGCGTGGCGTGTCTCCCCGGCAGATCTGCCATGCGCTAGGATGCCCTGCTTTTCAGCTGTGAGGCACATCTGTCACCCTACTTGGGAGAAGAGGCACTCACGGCTACCCTGCTTTCCTCATCCAAGCCCCTCCATGCTTCGCCTTAGCTGCCCGCGTGGACGTGAGGATTTCAGAGAGTGAGAGTGATGCCACTCGAAACCCACGTTGTTGACCCAACTATAAGGTTTCCCTTTCTTCCTTTCGGGGTCCCTCCACAAGGTCCCAGATTCGGTTAATGAATAGTTTCCCCGGCCCGGTTCCCGATAATCAGCCAGCTCTCCCGAGTAATGCCCAGCCTTCGCCATGCTCCTCTGCAGTCACAATATTGCAGCACTCAAACAGGCCTAATCTTGCCTCGTGAAGACTTCTTTGTTCTGCCTGCTAAAATGTCTTGTAATTGTGCTTAGGATGTCCAGATGGCTGGCTGATACTCCAGCTGATAGGATTATACCTTTTACCTCTCCTAGGGCCATCTGTTCCCTTTAACTCGCTAAAGCCCCCGCAGCCTGGTTTCAGTTGTCGTTATTGCATAAACCTAACCGCATTACCCACTTGGCATGCAAATAGCTTCTCCGCTGCAGGCCCGCGCTGGGCACGACTCGCGTCAGGCCGAGGCAGGGCTGGGGTCGTTCCAGAGGGGGCGAGAGGGACAAGGGGGAAAATCAGAACCTGGGTCGCCCGCCCCGCGCCGGGCTGGGAGGTAGAGGCGTTGTTTTCCCCTCGCCTGTGTTCAATACTGTAAATAATTTGCCTTGCTTTTTGTGAGCTCAAAGGGCTGGGTGGCAGGCTTCCACGGCGGCAGCAGGGGGAATTAGTTTACTTGGAAACCATCAGTGAGTGTGTACACACTGCTGGTGAATATTAGATGATTGGATAATGAGGTGTTAGCCAGGAGAAGCTACTCTTAAGCCCAGATCTGTGGCTTAGGGGGCACTTTTCCTTAAAGACTGCGGGGCGATTTCTAAGCATACACCCCAGCCCACCCCGGTAAGAAGGAGGGAAATGGCCAGGACTTAAAACAAACTTCCTAAGCGTCCACTCTCTCAGGAAGTGAGGGACACAGAAGAAGAGTGTGTCTTCATTCGAGAGTGCATGCTGGCTTTTCTTTTCTTTTTTATCTTTAATTTTTTTTTGTTCCCTTAGGGCATTTGAGAACTGGGTCATTAATTACAAAGTTACTATTTACGACATGCTTTTTTCTTGAAGACCTGTATATGCTTTGCTTTCAGAGCCACCTCCTGGCATAGGGATAGCTTTTTGTCATTCTCTGTCACTTTCCAGGGTGGAGCAAGATATTTCAGTCTCCTTTGTGACAGAGATGTTGAACTGAGTTGGTTTCGATATTGATAAAATACTGAGGAAAAAATATGAAAAATAAAAAACACAAAACAAACAAAAAAAAAACCCAAGCAAGACCACGTCTTCAAATAGTTTCTGATGGCTTGGGTTTTATCTCCAAGGTACCCACGGGTGGCCTTTATTTTCTTAAATGCTATGTCTTCTGCTTACAGTAAAATGCTTTTTCATGCTACTTATAAAAATAAATACTTGTGCTTTGCTCAGATCATCACAGCTCATTAGAAGAGGCTGATTTTGGACCCAGACTGTACCCCAACCACCATAGGGCCCCTTGAACTCACGCGTTGCAGACTTGGGCTCTCTGGGGAAACCAGAAACGGAGGGCCGACGAGGCAACCCTCTTAATTGTGAGCCTCATTAGTGATGGTTGCTAAGCAAAACACACACCTACCTTCAGTGCAGAGGCAGGAGATAAACAACACGTCACAGACTCTAATGCCTCGGTGCCCAGGGCGACCTTTAATTATTATATTTTTGTTCTCTTATACCTTAGTCATTAACGTAGAAAAACAAATTAGTTTATTTTTGTAGACCACAGCAGATTCATAAATTGTCTTCCAGTTCTTATGCCTGAATCATATTTCATTCGGATAATCTGCACAGGCTTCATTCATTTTCCCGAGCGTGCCTCGTGTGTGGCTCTCGAGGGCCTGACCGCAGTAGAGGGATTTGTCTTAAAACCGTTTAGTTTTATGGGCTGTTTGCTCTAAAAGATTTAACCACGCTCTTCTGTTTCACTTTTTAAAACAAACAAGAAAACAAGAAAACATACTGCTTTCTCATGAATTCACGTTGGTCAGAATCTAGTGATGGTTATGAAATGTCTTATAGGGGAAAATGGAGCTTATTTTAAAGGGGGTGTGCTGAATCTTGGGTGCCATGCAGAAGCACAGAGCACGACATGGAGCGAAGGGCTTGGCCAAAGGCCCACCGCATCCGAGTTTTTCTGAATTCTGATTAAAGGTCCAAGAACACTTCTTCTTACTTACGACTTTTACCAAAATTCTTCTCTTTTAACAAGCAAAACACAAAGTCAATCCCTTAGAAGCATTTGGCAAAAACATTTAGGCTGGTTTTCCTTTTCCTTCTCTCTCTCTCTCTCTCTCACACACACCATCCAGGGACAGGAAGTAACCTGCACAGTCAACTCTGGTTGGTAGCTGTCCCCCAAAACATGCACAAATTGTCTGGGAATGAGCCTCAGATGGTGGCTGAGGACAAGCCAAAAGAAAACCAAATAAATGAAAACTGCAAGAAAATCTGTACGCAAAATAAAGCTTAGACACAAACAAACCAATAAAGAAGGGAAGGCCACGGCAGGTGAGGCGAGTGGGAACGCAGAGTTACTCGATGGAGCGGAGGAAGGAAAGAGGGGCCCTTCTCCCCTCCCCTGCCATGGCTGAGGGAAAACGAGGTGCCACCAAGGGGCTCGCGGACCCGACCACAGGAACTCAACGTGAATCAACAAGAAAGGATGGTGCAAAGAAAAAGAAGCATTGCAAATAAAAAAAGACATGTAACATGTGCCTACCATTTTCCAGATAAGAAGGAGCCGTACCTTCTGACGGGTCTAGGCGGCGGGCCCGTCTCCCGTGTTTGGAATTGTTGTGTACAAACATGTTGTCGGACACCGCCAGCACATGGCCGTCCACGTTGACCGTTGTCGACACGACAACCTGCAAAGACGAAGGCGACGTGAAAACAGAGCTGGCAAAGGAGAGCACAGCCACCTGTTAGGCAAAATGAAATCGTAACTATCGCAGAGCAAAGGGAAACAGCACTGGTTTTTGGAAGTTCTCCACAGCTCTTCTGGCCACTGGTGGTGGGTGGACTTTGTTTGGTTTTGTTCTGACTCAAGACTGTTTTTCTTCAAAACCTGCTACGCTAATTACAGTTTATTTTCCCATTCTGCTAACAAGTGAATTCGACTCAGAGAAATATTCTTCTAGCCATTAGCTGCAGAAACACCCCTCTAGCCACTCATTCTAAAGCTGCTGTTTTGACTGATCTGCTCACATATTGATTAGATAGTTTATCTAATTAAAATCTGTTCACTGGAGACCATCCTCCCGTAAAGAGTTGGGAAGATTCCAAGTTGCCCCCAAAAAAGGCTTCATAAATCAGAGGCACCCCTAGAACCCATGTTCCATCAGTGAATGAGCTCAGGGTCAATTTTGCAATTGCATTTCTTGTCTGAGCATGAACTTTTTGCATCTGAAAAGACAGAGTTGAACACGAATAGTGAAACTGTCTTCGCTGCAGGAAAACCCCCTGCTCAAGTTCGCTGGGATGGCTCCTGGCCCCGGCAGCCAACGGACTGTCGTCCTTTCTTCTGGCGGGGGCTCCCATTCTCAAGTCCAGTTCAGGACGCGGCCAGAGAGGAGGTGATGGATGCAGCCTTCCTCCACTTAGAGCTACCGCGGGGACAGAGCGCAAGGAACACACCCCTCAGCGGCCGCCCTCTAGGTGACTTCACGACACGATCCCAGACGTGGTGCCCCATCACGGACCAAAGAGACAGGAACCTACAACAGGGGTAGGGCTGCACGGAGTCTTATTTCCAGGGTGGCAGAGCTGGGAGGTCTGGTGGGATTGGGGAAGGAAGAAGTCTCGATTTTTCCATGATTGGGGCGGACTCGGCCAGGTCCCTGGGGCAGCGGAGAGGGCCAGCGCCTCCTCATGACCCACCACCTCACGGAGAAACGTGCAGCTTGAGCAGGTGGGCGGGAGCCAGACGGGGTCCCGGGCAACGTGCGGCTTTCCTGCACGTTCTGGGCACGTCCAAACGTACCATACACAATCAACTGTGAAAAGCCAAAGCTACCCACTTCCATGTGAACACATTTGTCTAATAAGGGACTTTTTAAAAAAAATCTCAGGCCCCTGTAGGCAATCAGGAAGCAAGGGCAGGAGCCCCTGTCACCCCCAAAGTTCCCTCATCAGGAGCAACCTCCTTGATGGTGCCCACTCTCTGGGCAAGGCCGAGACGGCTGAGGTTCTGACACCCTCAGGCCCACCTGCACCCAGGAATTGTGAGTATTCCCTGGGACACTGTGAGTGCTGCTGCCCCTGCCCCCAATCCAGCTCCAGAGGTTCCAGCATATTCTTTTCTCACTGCAGCCCACAGGGGAGGGGGCACGGACTCTCTCACTGTGTGCCTGGGTGCTGCGGCCTGGAGGACCGAGGGGCTGTTTCGGCTCACCCAGGTGCCCCTACCATCCCTGGTGGTCAAAAAAGATCTGTACACATCTTCTGAGTGTGAGGCTAAGGCCCGAAACAAACAGTGAGGCCCAGACTGGATCCTTTCTAACTTCCTAGATCATGACACGTTAAAGAAACAAGAAAAGAGAAAAATAAAAATAAAAAAGGCACTGTCTTTTCTCCATCTTCTGCATATGGGTCAGTCACCGAGGGAAAATGGCGCAGTTCAGCTAAAAGGAAGCAGACGAGCCGTGTTTGGCCTCTGGTCCTGGGCCAGCCCTGCAGGGCACTGAGAGAAAGGTGGTGAGGCCAGAAAGCAGCGGGGATGCTGGGTAAGCCTTGATGCACAGTTAAGTCCAGTTAAACCTTCCGCGAGGCCTGGAGATTAGCTCAAGAGACCAGAGGAAGTCCTTCTAGTAACCGCAGGCTCCAGGGTGGACCCACGACGGCCTGTGACTGATGGTGTGCTCACTCATCAGCGAGACAAAGAGGCAGCCGCGCAGTCCAGCTGTGACCTTCCGCCCCTCTCAGGTGGATCGATATCGCCAGGGCCTTGGGAAGCGACGGTGACCGAGAAGCGGACGCGTGGCCCAGCTGTGCAGAAGAAGCACTTCCCCAACTGCAGAGCGTTACTGGGGTGCTCCCAGGACCCCGGCTTCTCTGACCGGCTGGCTGGGCCTGGAGACATGTCGCGGGTTTTGCAAAAGGGCTTGAGCACAAGGTAAACTTCTGAAAAACACTTTGGGCTAGTGTGACGATAAAAAAAGGTCTCGATCCCAGTGACTCGTCCAAAGTGGCAGCCCGGGGGCCTCCGCTCGTCTCCATCAGCCGCCACTTCGGCTGCATTCCGCCCCGGCGGGGGCTGCCAGCAGAGCGTGGTGTTCCCGCCCAGAATATTTTTATGATCGAAAGTAGCAAAATAATCCATCATGCGTGCAGGGGACCCTTCCGTTGGAAGCCATGTTCTCATCACTCACGAAGGCGAGAAAAGCACGGACTCTGTCATCATCTACCCTGAGCCCTGCCGGCGCCTGTCCTCCCTCCTCCAGAACTCCTGGGCCCAGGAACAGTCCAGCAACAGGCACGAACTAAGGAGGCGAGTCCAGTGCGGACCTCGGGGCGCGGGGAGGTGAGCCAGGAAGACGCTCTGGGATCTGAACGGAGGCCGGAGGCAGGCACAGCTTCCTTGCCGAGCAGAGAGCCAGGATGCGGAGCGGAGCCGACAGGTTGCGTGACGACTCCACCCACTAAAAATAAGTGAATCCCTAAAAGAAGATCTTCAGCATGGACTCCCAGTGCGACCGAGCAAACGGGGGCTACATGAGATGCTAATGCTAGGAGGACTGTACTTCAAAAGAACTGTGAAGGTCCCCTTGAAGCATGCCTAGCAGGCTCAGCAGGAGGGGATGTCGCAGGCAGCCCCACTCCCATAACTTCCTGGCTCAGATGCTGTTTGGGGGACAGGCCGCAGCCCCCGGCCCAGCAAGGCCACGGCGCGAGCCCACCTGAGAGGCGCACCTTGGGAAAGGAGCCAAAGCTGGCCCTGTCCTGAGAGCCAATTTCAGCTGGGACAGCTCATGGCTGGCCTGGAGGAACTTGGGTTCCTAAGACACCAGATCATTTTTAAAGCATTGTATTTAAACTCTTTACTGCATGAACCACTTCTGGCTTTCTCCCAAGCCCTTGAAGGACCAAAGAATCTTTTCTAACCATTTCTAACTCAGACAATTCAAATTTCATATGAAAAATCCACCGCACGTGTCTTTTAAAGATGTGTACCTGGAATCTTCGCATATCTCGAGGGTTGCCTGCATTCTTCAAACAGTTCTGATTGCACTTGAGGAAAAACTTTAGAAAGAATCTATAAAAATACAAAAACAGATACTTGTTAGGTTTATCATACAAAAAAGACAAACTTTTTAAAGGAAACTTTTGAATGGAAGATGAGGAGGGAGGGGCGATATTAAGAGAAAACACAGAGAGGCAGGGTCAGGCAGCCGAGTCCGGGGGCAGCGGAGAACAGCTCCACGTACGAAAAGCAGAGACTTGCGTCTGCCTTAGCATTTTGGATTTCCACGTTTGTTAACAATAGTGACTTGGGACGATGCCATTTTTTGCCTGGGTCTTTGCACAACCCCAGACAGGGCTGCCAGATTCAGCAAATAAAAATAAAGGACACCCATCTAAACTTGAACTCCAGATAAACAATGAATCATTTTTTAGTACAGATATGTCCCAGAGCATACCAATACTGAGAAAACTATTTGTTGTTTATTCAGAAGTGAACGTGAACTGGATGCCTGTATTTCATCTGGCCATTAGAACCCCAGAGGGCATCACTGCCCAAGCAAACGTACTTTTCAATAGAACTTGGAAGTTACACCAGGTACAACTCTTGAGAAAAGAAAGGATTCAGGGTGTTGTTTTAAGGTGTCAGGAGACATTCTGTGGAATGTCTCCAGGGGCTTTTAAGGGATATGGCGGTTCCTGGTAGGGTCCTAGGCAGAAAGCAGGGGGCAGCAGGCACTACCCAGGACAGGAGAGGGGAGACCCCTGTGGGGCAGTCTCTGTTTCTCACCATGTCCTGCCACTGTGTTTTGGGGTGTGAAGATCCAGGGGCCCTGATGGTGAATTAAGATGCCGTGACATAAGCACCATCACGCTGTCTTCCTCCTTCCCACGTGCTCAGAGATGAAGGCAGACGCCCCCCCTTACAGTCTGGATGTGTGGACACTGGGAAACCAGGCCGCCACGCCAGCCACGGGGAAAGTGGGGGTCTTGCCCCTGTACGACCTCAGTCTCAACTTGAGATGGCCACATCGGCATGAGCCAGAGTGGGGGGGTCCCCACTGTGACATAGCCCCTCTCCTTAGGTGTCTTAGCCTACCATCCAGCAAAAAACGCTGACACCAAAAATCTTCTCCAAGCTCTTTCTAGATTTAGTCTGTGCTATCGGGGGACTCTGCATATTTTACAAAGTGTCCCATGATGTCACTGAGCTCAAGCTCACGTTCAGAGTTCCTGGTTGGCAATCACAATTCCAGAAAATAAAAAGGACTGATGGACTAAGACTTTTCCCCTAACTGTATTCGCCTCGCCTCACCTACACCGTCCGCTCACAGTGCTTCACGCCATCTGCCATCCGCATACAGTAAGTCACTTGATATTCCACCCACCAATTTTTCCTAACAACCACTGTGCAATTAAACCCCGCGCGTTCTGCAGAGGTAAATGAGGCACACCTGCGGCCAGACTGCATTTGAACCGCATCAGAAAGGGCCTAACAAGGTGAGAGCGCCACAAAGTTATCGTCCTGTCAGGCAATTAGGTTTTCACTTCGGGGACAGCCACACGGCGCAATTAGGCCACACATTACCACCCGCCTGATCTTCCGAGCACACGCCGGCCCTGGGAAGCCACTGGGCCCAGCTACCTGCACGCGACCGTCTGCAGGAGCCTCCCTGTAATGGGAAAGATCTTTTCTTTTCCTCCAGACATCCTTGATGTCCTTTTAGCCAGCTCACCTTTTTACCTCTGAGAGAGGGAGTGGTTCTAGAGGGTTCCTAAGCAGGTGTTGCCCTGCGAGGGACCTCGTGGGCGGGGCCTGGCAGGCTCCTGGACGGTCACTAGCAGAAGTGGCCCTAGAGCCTCCCGGGCAGACACACTGGGCTCGGCGCTGGAGCAGGTGCACACGTCACATGCGCCCATTTGGGGTGGCTGGTGGTAGTTCCTGTTTCTATTCAAAGTGCCTGCAAAGGCAGTCTAAAAACTATTCAGTGCTCGGTCCCAATCACACAAATGAAAGCACAGCACCCTGTCACCGGGCTGCCTGCCTCCCAGGTTACTGGGACGGCCGGCAGGGCTACTGTTCGCCCACTTCCTGCCCCACGTTGGGTATGTCCAACTCGAGGACGCACTGCCGCCCCTGGAAAGCAGCTGCGTGGTTCGCCCCGGGCGTGAGCAGGCCCTGTCTCCAGTCGTCCGGAGGCAGCTCCGTGCCTTTAAACAGGAAGTGCTTGGCGAGACGCACCATTAGGACGTCTGGGGAGGGGTGAGAAAATCGAATGCCCGACATGTGAAGTCAAATGGTAATTCTCATCCTTTACTCAATTACCCTTTAATTGGCTTTTTCCTAAGAAATATCTGACAACCACTTTACATATCTCACTTCCAGACTCCAGTACACAAAGGATTTAATACTCTTGTTATGAAAGGAAAAATCTTTCCTATGTCAGAAAATCTTTGCCTTTAGCACCAATAAACTCTTTTTATTACTGCTAAACATGGATTTGCAGCTCGATCGCAAAGAGGCGATAAAAATTCTAACCTGTCATTAGTACATTATGCTTAATTGTGTACAGTGTGTCTCGTTGCATCTGTTGGCCCATCATCAAAATGACCATTATGTACACTAATTCCCTGACCCCGTCTTTATTTCCCTAAAGAGTCATCATCTTTCACAGTAGGTACCAGAGTAAATCAAGCTTGAAATATGGGCTTTATTTACTTGTTTCTCCCAGGCAGGAGGGGAAGACAGCAGTGAAGACAAACTGCTGCACATCACTAGCAACTCCCCAGCAATATTCCACTCAGAGACAGCTCACAAGATCCCGGAAAGTTCTCAGTAGCCACGAGAGCGGTAAGAGCTGTGCTCTTAGGTCTTTTGAAATCAGGCTTCCTCACTGGCAGTTTGTGGGGACTAGGAAGGAATGCCACACGGATGCATGGGCGAGCTGGCTGCAGCTGGCTCCGGCTCTCAACTCAGGAGGACCCAGTGTACAGAGACAAGGCCACTGTCCCCTCAGAGACAATTAGCTAATTCTTTTTTTTTTATCATGAACACAGTCGAGGCCAGGAGTGTGCCCAATGGAGGCAGTTAAAAGTTTGGCCATCGTCTTTTGTTTCAGAGTCCCACCACTCAACTCCTAACAGAAACAGAGGCGCAAAGGGCCATAGCAGGGACACTTAAAACGGAGCTGAAACAAATAAAGGGATCGCTTATTTTAACCAGAACTCATCGCAGGTTTCACTCAGCAAGGGACAAACCCCCACCGCAGTAACTAATTTCAAAGTCTGCTCAATTTCTGTGTGTTTAAGCTATGAATTAGTTCATTTATATTTACTTTTATGAAGCTGATTAGCCAGAGCTTCCCTATCTGATGAAAATCATTTTAATTGTAGTGTTAGGC
>NC_051321.1:3492947-3497947 GCF_015220235.1 Choloepus didactylus | reverse complement strand
CGCCAGCGGTTTCCTGTTTTTGTGACAAGGAGCCTGATGCGGGCCGATCTCCACGATCTGTCTGAAGAGTCTTCTGGACTATTTGCATCATTTTATCGCTAATGTATAATATATAGCTCTAAAGTGAGCCCAAGTACCGTCTTGTTACCGAGCATAAAAAAGTAAGGGCAATAAAGATACATTAGTTCTCTCAAGCACAGCGGCTATAATGCAAGCAAGGAAGGTTGCTGCTTGGAGTTAAGAGGCAACCTTGCTGCCTGACTAAGACAATGGAAGAGTAAAGAAAATGTCAAATCAAGAAAAGCTGGATTTAGAGATGAGGCAGCCCAGAGTGACGTGGCTGCCATATTTTGTGAAACTATAATGCTGTCGGCAGCAAAGGCCTGTGTTTCTGATTCATCTAGGGCCGCATGGCAAAGCTTTGTCAGTCTGTGCAAGATATAAATAATTCAGGGTGAGAGATGGCAATTACAGGGCCCTGCACAACCAAAATGAATATTTTATGAGGACTAAAACTGCTCTGGAATGAATCATGCTCGTGGAGTCACACACATGGGCGGTGGGCTAGCACGTGCCAGCCCCAAGGAGCCAGGGCCGCGGCCCTTATCTCCTTCCCGACTGTTGACTGTAAACCTGGTGGATGGTAACAAGCAGACAGAAAACACTGCCCCTGCTGCCCGGCTCCTGCCCCGAAAACGCAGGCATCTCAGACCCCTGTAGACATGGCCCCCCAAGTTCAGATTGACGGGAAGAGTTTGGAATTAGCGCCGCAGCTCTGCTTGTGATGCCCACAGCGGAAACCATCGATAGCTTTCAGCTGGGAACCTTCTACCACGGCAAGATCATCTGAACTCTGGTACAAAGGGAAAGAACGGTGTGTTGTCCTCCATGAAATTTAAGAGAGCTAAAGGAAGAAGGGGGTGTCCCTCAGAGTGTATTATTCTCACACACACACAGAGCCCACCCCTGCCCCCCAACAAGGTTTTCCATTTTCCTTTCCATCACAAGTGCGCCCCACGGCCCTTCCTCTGGCCAGTGTTTGGACCGGAGTCGAACGTGGTCCGGTGTGGTCAGCTCACGGGCTGGCGGGGCCTTGCTCTGTCCAGGCTCCCACGTCAAAGTCGCTTTGCTGCTTTGAAAGGCTGGGGTGCCCTCCCGGTAAGGGACGGATCATGCCAAGAGATATCTCAGAAGGCTGAAAGGATGGTTTCATCTGTTACATTTCCCCCAAAAAAGCACTCCTGGTGAAACGCTGGAACAAACAACAACATTGTCCGCCGGGCTGCGGCGGCCGGGCCCCGTGGTGAATGGCCATTGTGTGTGTCCAGCCACTGATACCTGGGCTTTTGTGGGGAAAAGCAGGTCAGGCCATGACATCGCAGCCCACAAGTGGCCCTCTGTGCGCGGCTGGGGGGTGGCCTGCGCCACGGTGGGAACCGGGCACAGAGCCCTCGGAGAAGGTTTGCTTTAGATTCCACTCCGACACATTGTTTATGAAAACGAGGCTATTAGGTATATTAATAATTTGATAAATAGGAATTTGCCCTTAATTATTCATGAAGAACATTTGGCAACAGTAAAATTATATTCGCAGAACAGGTTTATAAACCAGCTAATTATAAATTAAGTATGCAAGAGAAAATTGCTAACCTTGAAATTAAAATACTTTATGATTCCGCAATTACAAAAAAGGTAGAGAATTATCAAAACCCCGGCGTGAGCGTGGCTGTGCAGATGGCCGGCCCGGGGCTGGAGGGGACAGAGAGAAAACCGAGAAAGAGAAGTGCCCCTGCCCCCGGCAGCCCCCGAGCCGCCTCCCCTGGGCCACCGCTCGGCTCGTTCCGTCCAGGAGCAGCTTCCAAAGAGGGTCACCCGTGGGGACGAGTGGAGGGACGGCACCCCCCAAAGCCCCGACAGCCTCTGTGGAGGGCATGCGGCACCTCCGCTTGTGTCGACACCCTGACGTCAACATACCGCGCATTTCCTCCGTGGGCATCCACATGCCCCCTCCAAGGAAGCCCCTCCCCCTACGTGCCCCCGCCCCCCTCACTCTGCCCCCCTGCAGGGAAGGGGGCGCTCGGAGAGCTTGAGGTCTCTGCAGGCACAGGGGTGCAGTCCCACTTCCGCCCACTAGAGGGTGTCTCCCCGCACGTCGGTGGGGACTGCACAGGTGCAGTGGGGAGGACCACCCCCCAGCCCCCAGCCCCCAGCTCCAAATCTCAAGCCTTGCCCCGGGGCCGGCCCATCCCTACCTCCTCTGCTGAGAGGAGGGTCCGGGCAAACTCGGGGTTCTGTGAGCTCACCCCACCCCACCCCCAGGCCGGGCCTTGGCTCCTGGAACTAGGGCCAGCAGCACATGCCCTTTACATCTGCGGTGAGGGAAGACGAGGTGACGCTCCCCTTCACTTCTGCATGCCCACCATGCTGGGCAGAGATTCAGCGAGTTAAGGAAAGCAGCTGGAAGTGAGGCGAGTAAATAAATGGAAGAAAACCCCCTTGTTTTTCTTTAAAATGGGCCACCTTCTTTAACTCCTCCTCCTCCCATGCCTATTTGCCAGCTGCACAAATGCAAACTGCAGAGACCCTGTGAAAGCAGGGCCAGCCCCACGCCCGCTTCCAGCGAGCTGCAACTCGGTCAGCGCGTGGGCACTCCGCGGCCCCGGAATCAAGGGGGAGAGGAGCACACTTCACCTCGGCGTGCGTTTCTGCGGTGGTGGCGCTGAGGAGCCCTAACTTCCCCAAGAGCGAGAAGCCCCATTAATTGCTCGTGGGGCGGAGGAAACAGCGCGGGTCGCACCCGGACGCCCGAGCATTTACCCTGCCACGCTGAGCCGCAGCTGCGGGTCGGCAGCCAACCAATCCGGCCAGGGATCTGGGAACTCAGATAATGAAAATTTTTTCATGTATAAAATCCTTAATCAAAATGCTAGTGGTGTCATCTTGTAGTGCAGACACTGCAACTTAAAATTAATATACAACAGAACCTTTAACAAAATGAACATCCCCTGGCCCCGCGGTACAAGGGCGTCTCGTCTGAACTGTGGCGGCGGCCAAGGGCCTGAGTATCACGACATCGGGCGGCGGGCTGGCACCCGGGATGCAGCGCAGATGGGCTGCCACTCCCGTGACGCTGTCGCTCGCCAGGATCCCCGAGGCCCGGGGGTGCACGGGAACTCCAAAACTCGAGGAGAAATCAGCAAAGACGATGTACTACAGGAGACGCAGCAGTGATACGGGGTGCACCACGCCTGAAGGGCCTAATTTGGGGCCCAGCTTTAAACCACCTTAAACCAATTAGTTTAACTCTTATCAGCCGGCACCTGAAGAATATTTCTATCATCTGGAATAGACTATTTGCCATTTGATAGGATACATTTCTCTCTTTGCCTCTGGGACGCTCCCCAGATGCAAAGCAACTTCCCTTAACAATATTTAAATTGCTTACAAAGCTTCTCTAAATATTTGCTATGTATTTAGCATGCCTAAGATTAGCCCGTTATCCCAAAGTCTTTTTGTTGTAAATTGCAATTTGACAACTTCTTGCTCGTGATGTATTTTGACAAAGCTCTGCTGACACCCTCTATTGGCCTCCAAAGGCAGAATAGCTGATACTCCATGAGCCACCAGAGATCCCTCAATTTGTTGTGAGACCACAGCTACTTCGCCATCCTCAATCTGCATGGAGAAAGATTAAACATTCAATTTGTTACTTGATAGGCCACAGGTTTGCCACTTACCATACAAATGGAAGCCATTACCATCACTCCTCAACTTGCTTGCCTGAGTATTTTATTATTTGTAATATTTACTTCAGGGAAATTATGATTCATGTCATATTTATCTTCATGAAAAATGAGCATCTAAATGGAAATCACCTTTTGAATGTACCAGGATATAGTGTAACACTAATATGCTTCATGAACTATAAAATTTAGTCACAGTGTATGGATATATTATAGCATGACTTTAATATTCTCGCATCAAGCAAATTTTCTCTGTGTTAAGCTGATACTCTGAGCCCTGATTCCAGTTTGATAATCATTACACTTACGTGACGGTACAAGTCACTGCCTGTAGATTTATGCCCCCCTCAGCTCTTTTGCATTAATCTGCCTCTGAATAAGCTATTCGCACTTCCTCCGTGCATGCAGGAAATTGAAATAAGGTGCAAATTTGTAGGCCTTAAATCTGAACAAGCACAGACAGATATTTTTCACCTGATATCATTCATTTGTTTCAAGTAAATACAAAAGACATTTTTTATTCTTTGTCTTTGTCCTAAGGCCGTTCTTCACTAACAGAACTGCTGTGGCTTTCCCTCCATATTTACATCAGTTTTTGCAAACTATCCGCAATTAGCTGTGAGGCACTCATGGTGACATCTGTGTGGCTTGGGGTCCCCAGCAGGCCCTCTGAGCATCCACGGCCCTTGGCTGCCACACGAGGAGGCCACGCTTACATATCTTAAGCGTAAGAGGGGCTCAGGGGCCGCCCAGCCCACCTTTAGGAACCTTTGTATATTACTAGAAAGCATAGAACTTCAGTGGCCCGTGAGATCCAGGGCAGGGGACAAGGCCTTGGCAAGAGACATTTCAATTCATTACAGGGACAGTTTGGAAATATCTAAAAGTGACAGGAAGAGCTTGGCGTCACCCTCCACCAATTATCAGGGAATTTCGAGACTCTTGGCCAAGCCTGTCCCATCGCGAATGTTCTCCTTGCAGGCTGACGTATGGCTAGTCAGGCCGGGAGGGGGTGTATGGGCCTGTCCCTCTCGGGCTAGCCTGCGTGGTGGCCGGGGGCTGAAAGGCCAGCAGAGAAGCACTCTGTTCCCAGCAGCTGCAGAGAAGCAACCAAGTTAAGTGAACTCAGTTGAACAGGGCGACTGTGGGTCTCTCCTTAGATCCCGGGTTGTTCCCCGTGGGCCTGGTTCCTTGTGGAAGCTCTTATGAAATTATGTGGGGGCAGGAGGTGGCCTGGGTGTCCCCAAGACTACAGGA